>NC_069499.1:933511129-933523302 GCF_027579735.1 Bombina bombina | reverse complement strand
ACAGTCTTGTTAGAAATATGTCATACCTTAAGCAGAAAAGTCTGCTAACTGTTTCCCCCAACTGAAGTTACTTCATCTCAACAGTCCTATGTGGAAACAGCAATCGATTTTAGTTACTGTCTGCTAAAATCATCTTCCTCTTACAAACAGAAATCTTCATCCTTTTCTGTTTCAGAGTAAATAGTACATACCAGCACTATTTTAAAATAACAAACACTTGATAGAAGAATAAAAACTACATTTAAACACCAAAAAACTCTTAACCATCTCTGTGGAGATGTTGCCTGTGCAACGGCAAAGAGAATGACTGGGGTGGGCGGAGCCTAGGAGGGATCATGTGACCAGCTTTGCTGGGACTCTTTGCCATTTCCTGTTGGGGAAGAGAATATCCCACAAGTAAGGATGACGCCGTGGACCGGACACACCAATGTTGGAGAAAAAAGTAATTGTACTTTGGTCAATATCTCCCAATGTTGAACAGGACCCACCTTTGACCTACCCTCAGGAAATATGCTTGACTACAGATTTCAGCACCCTAGTATAGGAAGCATCTTTAAAGTATCAATTTATCCAAGACAGCAGGAAAATCTGTGCTGATAGGAACTACAGGATTTTGGCTTGTTCCTTCAAAATATTCAGGATCAACTGCAGCATGCATAAGTGAATTCCTCTCAGGCCATGGCACATTAGTGTGCTTCTCAGACTTCAAGCATGCACTCTAATTTTTATACAGATGCAGGAGGTCAGACAATTTCTTCAGATTAGATCCTACATCTAATGGCATGGGATTATTATCAAGTCAAGCCAGTTGTTTTCACCCTAAGAGCATCTACAGTAGATACTTTCACCATCCCCTGCCATTTTTTTTAATGTAAGATTCAACAGAACAAAATGGAAGTGGTGGTAATTGTGCCTACTGGTCAAGGAGTTCCTCATTTCCACTTCTGATGATGTTGGTTTTAGATGATTCTTCGAATCTATGTTGTTACTTACAGACACAAGGTGCACTTTTCTCTCTGAATTTACAGGGCTTGGGTCTGGTATTTTGTCAGCTGAAGAAGGTTGGACTTTCTGATTTTGCAGTGGAGCACTTTTGCAATCTCGCAAAATGACTACATCTTCAGGCAGTTGTTTTTTTATTTCTTTGTCATAGCAGTATGTAATTTGTAAATTTTTACATGGCAGATTAATTATATATATATATATATATATTATATATATATATTGCACATACATAGACAAAAGGCTGTGATTTAACTAGTAACTCTTTTTCCCCTTACTAATAAAGTTATATGTTCCTGACTCGCGTAAAAAGCCGAACATACAATATCGCTCACGTGATAGTCTACTGCCTCATAGAAGCCAATGGAGCATAAAAAGTACAAAAAAACCTAACACCCTACTCGCCCACTAACCTAAATCACCATAAGACCCCTACTCTTAATAACCCCTAAACCAACTGCCACATAGCCCACCGCAAAGTCCCCTCTACACTATTAACCCCTAAATCCCCAGCCCCCCACACTGCAAAGTGTACACTACACTATTAACACCTAAACTTCCAGCCCCTTACATCGCAAACAAAACCTTTACACCAGGGGTGGGCAGACTTTTGTAAGGCAAGGGCTACCAGTAATTTTATTCCAAGTGACGTGGTCACCTAACTAAAAAAAACAAACACCAGTTGCTAGCTGAAAATTGTATTTTTGCCACAAATAATACAGCTTTAAAAATCAGCTGCGCTCTTTAATAGTAAATACAGTCACGCTCTTTAATTACTGCGAGAGCTCTCTCTTTACGCCCGGCCGGGACTATCAAGCAACCTTATCTGTACCGCACAATCAAGACGGCTTGAGTCTAGGGCTCTAGGTCTAGCGGAGTAGTCAAGCCTGGAACACATGGGAAACCCACAGCTCAGGTACAACAGGGACAATGAACTATTCTCAGCCAATCATAGACAGACTCATTCTACAAATTGTATTGGCTGGACGCCATATCAGGTTGATTAGGGGGCAGGTCCTGTTGGCTGCTCTCCATCTGTTCGCTACTAGCTGGAGACTATTGCAACTATTATTATTATCAGGTATCTGTAGAGCGCCAACAGATTCCGCAGAGCTGTAAACATAGTCAATATATAGGATAGCTTTTGCAGGGATGAAGTGGGTAGAGGGCCCTGCCGAGAGTTTCACTGTTGTAGTCGGCTCTTATGAAGGCGATCTGCAAACAGCTGGGCTCATAGGCTTACATTCTAAGGGATTCAAGGGGAAAGCAATGGAGTTAGGAAAGGTTAGTGTTGGTTGTAAGCATCCCTGAATAGTAGAGTTTTTAGTTGGGACAGTGACAGCAACAGGACCTGCAGGCTGTGTACTGCCTTACACAGCAACAGCACAGACATACACAATTTGGTGACAACAAATTCTGGGGACTGAAAGCTGCAGAAACTAGCACAAAGTATACCTAATATTAGTGTGTCAGAGAAAGTATCAGAGAGCAGCATCAACGCCTGGTACAGTGTAAGTAAAAGAACCTGAGGGGGAGTAACAGACCCTGGGGGAAAAAACACCAGACCATTCACCCAGCAGAGCCTGGTGACAAGTAACGGAGGACAGAACTAGAAAGTTGCAGCAGAATATCAGAGCAGGACCTGGAACTGCCAAACCCAGGGATACAGAGCAGCTTGGCGCACGAAGAGTCTGTACTATGGACTGACCGCTCTTGAGACAAAAAGTAGGAGAGTTTGGGATAGGCAGGGACCAAAGCTGGGCCAGCGAGTTCAGCTACAGCTGCGTACCGCATGCTGAAGTACACATACCGCTGTCATAGACTCATCGCCGATTTAAAAAATCTGCATAAGAGAAACATTTCTCATATCTATGGTGACGAGGCCCTTCACTAATAATCCAGATGTGTGAGAAATTTTTCTCTTATTATGCAGACTTTTGAAATCGGCGATGAGTCTATGACAGCGGTATGTGTACTTCAAAATATACTTGTGGTCCACTGGTAGACCGCAATCTACCTCTTGCCCACCCCTGCTTTACACTATTAAACCCCAAACCACCAGCACCCTATTGGAAAGTAATGCACAAGTCCATTACTTCCGCCAAACTAATTCCCAAACTGTGGAGTCCACAAATGATTATGGTGGGATAAAAAGAGATTTTTGGGAAAAAAGGCAGGTACCTAATTTCTAGAAACGATTGCCTGGAGCACTTTCCTACCAAAAAACGTTTCAAAAGAAGCAAAAACATCAAAATGGTAAAATTTAATAAAGGATGTAGGGATGACTATGTTGCTGCTTTGCAAATTGTTCTACTGAAGCCTTATTGCTTTGTTTTGTTTTTTTAAAACCTAGAAACCTGATCTTGTATAAAGAATACTAATACGCTTTGGAGGAGACCTTCCCGCCTTCAAGTAAGCCTTGTCGATTAAAGGGAAAGTAAACCCAAACATTTTCTTTCATTATTTAGATAGAGAATACAGTTTTTAAAAAGTTTCCAATTGACTTCTATTATCAAATTTGTTTTGTTCTCATGTTATTCTTTGTTGAAGGGATACCTAGGTAGGTAGCATGCACATGCCTGAAGCATTACATCACAGGAAATAGTGCTGCCATCTAGTGCTCCTGCTAATGTATAACATTGTTGAAAAACTGCTGCCATATAGTGTTGTGGACACGTGCACACTTATGAGCTTACATCCCTGCTTTTCAATAAAGGATAACAAGAAAACAAAGAAAATTTGATAACAGAAGTAAATTAGAAAGTTGTTTAAATCAGAATCATGAAAGAACAAAATTGGGTTTTATGTCCCTTTAAAAGTCAAATCCTTACTAGCCTGAAGATAGAACTTTAGCCCTAACTACATTCAAATTATGTAAAAACCTTTCCTTAAAAATTCTCACTATTAGGACAAAGAAAAGGAACCACAATTTTATTATTGATATTATCTAAGGAAAAAATCAAATTTAGTACTTAAAAGCACCTTATCTTGATAAGGAGAATCACAAGAAAAAGCAGACAATTTGGAGACTCTTCTGGATGAATAAATTGCTAAGAGAAACACCCCTTTAAAGACAGAAGCTGAATGTCAATAGAAAGGATAGGTTCAAACGGAGAAACTTATAAAACCCTTAAAGACAATGAACGTTCCAAGGAGGAGAAATTGTCTTAATAACTGGTTTCAATCTAAACTATGCTTGAACCAAAATCTGAACATTAGGAAGATAAGCAATCTTTTTTATGGAATGATACCAAAAGAGCAGAAATGTACCTCCTAAACGAGCTAGCAGATAAGTCCTTGTCTAAACCTTCTTCCAAAAATCTCAGAATTCTGAAAGAATGTCAATTAAACTGTGTTTATGACTAAGAAGGAAAAAACCTTCCAAAGTTTTGGATTGATTTTCCTAAAAACAGGTTTCCTAGCTTGAAATCAAGTTTAGAAACTTGAAATATTGATGATAAAATGGATCCTGAAATAGAAGGTCATGACGAAGAGGAAAAGTTATTGTTCTGGATTGCCTATTTGTTGCCGAACCCTGCCTGCCTGACCTTTTTAGTGGTGTGCCCTTGGACTGCTTTACTGTTGCCAAACCCTGCCTGACCATTCTAGTGGTTTGTCCTTGGACTGCCCTGCCGTTGCCGCTGAGGACTATCCAGCCTGTGGTGAGTGCCACCTTCCTCATCTTACTAACTTGCTCTGCTCTGGGATATTCCCTATCATTCCGGCTCGACGCCGGGATAACAAGACTGGCCGAGTTCGGTCTGATAGAGGAATATCCCACGAGCATTACAAAGAGACCGTTCCCATGGATGAGGGGATTAGCGGCTGAGATAATCTGCATCCCAGTTGAAGCGCAGAAATGATCCTGCAATTGTATTCTGCGCATTGTAGTATTTGAGCCACATCTTTCATCGCCAGGGGACTGAGTTCCTCCATGAGGATTGATTTATGCCACTGCCGTGACATTGTCTAATTAAAAAATCAAGTAAGTCAGCACCTTCAGACGAGGTCAGTTCTGAAGAGCCCTGAAAATTAAACAGAATTCAAAAACATTTATTGGTAACCTCACCTCCTGAGGAGGCCAAACCCCCATACTGCACCCCAACCTAGGAGACTTGTGAATGTCATTATTGTTCAGGATGGACGAAGAAAAAAGAAAGTCCCTTAGAAACGGGAAATGTCCACTATGAAGGAGACTGACTCGATCTTGATATAGGATATAAAAGAATCCCTTTGGCCAGTTGATTGTAATCCTTGTGCCTTTTCTATAGTTTGGAAAGGTGAAGCGGTGTCATATGAAAACAAGCAAACAGATGATGACTGTAACCTTAGCTTCCTCTGATCTGATTAGGATAACCTTATAGATACTACCTGTATGATGACTCCCACAAAAAATACCCTGGTTTTAGGAGGCATAGAGCTCTATGGAACATTTATTCTCCATCTATGTTGCTGAAAAAACAGCAAACGATTGTTTGAATAAGTAATTGCTAAAAAATAAAGACGGAGATTGAAACAAGATATTGTTCAGGTAAAGGGCTACAAAAATGCACTGAGCTCTAATTACAAATAAGAGGAATACCAGAACCAATTTGTAACAGTAAAGTTACAATCTGGATATAAATTGGCCCTCTTGAATTAGAGGAAGGATAGTTCTAATTGTTTTCATTTTGAAGGTCAGAACTCTGAAAAAATTGTTTAAGGTTTTTAGATGCAGAATAGGCCTAAAAGTTCCCTCTTTTTTGGGAACTAAAAATAGGTTGGATAAAAATACAGATCTTGTTCCAATAGGGGAACTGGGAGTATTACCCACATGAATTCTAGAATGTTGGACACAAAAAACCTTTCTCTGGCATGTCTTGATCTGAAGCCTATTCTAGGAAACAATGTTCCAAAACCAGGGATCTCAAACAGACGAAAACTAGGTCTTCTGACCTAGTTTGCTACACTACGTAAAATATTTTAATAAAAGAGTGATGGATTGGTTCACTACACTGCAGAAAGGGGATAATGAGGGGAGAGAAGGCCCTACAATTGGGTCGATTGGAGGGGGGGAGGATCTTTACACTACAGAAAACATTTTTTAATTAAGAAATAAATATTGTTTTTTAAAGTGTATAGAAACATAAGATGGCAAAAAATCATTAGGAGGGAGAGGGTTAGAGATCTGTTTAGGAGGGACAAAGGAAATGGAAGGGTAAGGGGGGATCCTACATTGCAGAAAAAAATAATAATAATTCATTAATAAAAGTCCTAAAACTTAACACTGGCAGACTGTCTGTTAGTACCTAAGAGGAGTGTGGGTGGGAGGAGTAGAGCTGTTTGGTGGTGATCAGGTAATTATCAGGAAGGAGGGAGGTGTACCTACATTATAATACTTGTACCCTTACCAGCTTGCTAATTAACTTTTACTACCGGGAATTTAAGAAGTGTGGCTCTAAAAAACCAAGTCTCTATTTCTGTTTAAATGTAGTTATATCAAAATGCTAAATATTCTCCTGTATTTTGGGCAAGTTCTTTGAAATTCCTGGTCCTGAAGGGGTTAATATTGCTCTAATCCAATCAGCTGGGATCCTCCTTAAAGGAACATAAAAATCCCTTACATAAAAATCCAATATAAAACAGTTTAAAAACTTACTTAGAAGCTTCCAGTTTAGCTCTGTTTAAAAGGTAGCTGGAACACCCACTGCAAGTGGGAAATTGCAGACACTCCCTTCCTCCCCATTCCTTTGCATATGAAAAGACCCTTTACACAAACAGAAGCGAGCTGGAGTAGGTATACGTCGGTATTCTCCTAAAACTTTGGGGCTTGGTGAGGAGTCTGAAAATCAGAGAAATGTTATTTTAAAATAAGCAAAACTATCCATTTAAAAAACAAACAAAAAAAAAACTGTATGGGCTATATAAATGGATCATCTACAAAACATTTATGCAAAGAAAAATCTAGTGTATAATGTCCCTTTAAGGCTATTATTTTTTTAATGTAATAGTTTACATTACAGCTCAATTTGTAGTCTGCATCTTCAAATATTTATTATAAATGTAGGCTTTAGTAACTCTAGTAAAGACATTATCTGACTTGTGCAATATTCAATACAATATTCAATTATAGTGTGTTTATTATCACTTCTAATTGCTAAGGTAAAAAAACAGTTAGCGTATCCTAATCTGTGACCCAATAGTGGTCCCCTGCTTTTCAGATACCTTCTTAGTTTTTTGTTCCTGTGATATCATAGGGTCCAAGAGTGATTCTTAATACCATGTAGAAGGGTTCCAAGTATACATTAGATATCGCTCATTAATATAAAATTTAGGTTTACAAACCACATTTTTTTTCCTGGAAAGTCACAAACATAGTGATAAATGTGTGGCTTTTAATATTTTATTGTTGCCATTTTCATTGCTGACAATTCAACATACACAAACACTATTTGCTGTTTAGAAAAATCTGATATTTTGATGTCAGATAAGAACCTGCAAGCCCTCATATTCACTTAACAACAACACATTCACATAACCACCAAAGGGCCTCAAGCTCCAGCTATACATAATACAGCACACATAAACCTCTGCTAGCTGTGCATCATGCAACATGCACTCATTTAACATTGTAAATAATAATAAACAGAACGCTTGTTATCATGGATAATATAAAATACACAACTCCTAGATGTACAGGATAAAACATGCACACAACCTCCATCTATTCATAATACATCAGAGCAACACCCAGCTGTACCCAATACAAACAACATACACAGACACAAAGGGCTTAGCATAATAGAAAATGCACACAAACACTTACATTAAAGGTTATAAACAATATAACACATACACAACCCCAGCAAATACTACAACACCATCACAGCATACACAATGCAGGGCTATACATAACAGATGACACAGACATACCAGCTTCTGTATCCTCAGTACCACATCCTTTATCCCTGTTACGAGGCAGCAGCATCTCCAATACACGTCCCTTTCTCTGCCATTCCCATCTAGTACACGCCCCAGTGTCTGTTACCCGGATCCAGACCACGCCCACTACAGTATGGGTACCTTGAATCACCTTTCTTACTGCTCATTCTGAGTAAAATAAAATAAAGTAAAATAAAGAAATAAGTAAATAAATAAAACATGAGAGTGTTTACAGATGATTATCACCGTACTCGAACCACTTGCTATGCATATAGATGGATACATAAAACATTTAAGGTTTCAAACCATATCATTCCCGTCTTCATCTCCGAGCAATAGGCTGATGTCACAAGAAACATTTGCATCCGAATGCATCTCAGCTATTTAACTTGCGCTTTTTTTCACAATATACATATCACCCTTTTACCAATAACAAAATCGCCAAATGTATAAGGTGCTGCTAATTGAGTGAATTTGTTTTAACACATAATTGGAAATGTGCAGTCAGTCTGCAGCTGCAGAGTCCAAGGTGAAGAAGGAGAAAGCATGGAAGAGGAGAACCATATTCTGCTATAAAGAAGAGGTCTGAAGCTCTGTTTTGTCACGTGTGGTAGTGATATTCAAGAAAGGAGGGAGGATACTAATAGAAATTAATATAGGTTATAGCAGGAATACTACAGTACATCTGCTAGGACAGGCTGAACTACGTTCTAATGTGGATACTAAAGCTATTATGAGTGTGGAGTGACCAGATGGTCAGGGAGCACAGTAAGTGGGTGGGACAATGGAGGAGCACCAGAAGCCAGCATCTCCCCCCTCCATACCAAGTTCTAGGGGGGGAGGGAGGGAGGGGGAGCTGCTGTCAGATCAAAGGGAATAGGCAGGAATAGGGGGAGAAAAAGGTAGAGGCTAGGGGAGGGACTAGAAAAGAGTAAGGTAGAATAGGGACTTAGCAGAGTAGGAGGTTCAGTTAACAGCTTGTCTTCTTTCTTCACAGGTCGCAGGAACAGCTTATCTTTGTTTCACAGGCCACAGGAACATGGAGTGAGGAAGCAGGTCCACCTAAAGGACTGCAAGATTGCGTGCTACACATACACTTACCTAAAAAGAAGACAAGGGTTACAGGTGAGTGTCATCTCCCTAAATCCTCCTCATTGCCCCCCCCTGCAGCATCCTCTCCCTCTGATTCACAATGTGCCCCATATATTACAAAATATACTGTGTAAATGCCATAACTAATCACACACAACACTGTATGAAATAGATGTTTGTGTGCTGCGAATAGTAATTGTATACAATCTATAACAAATATCATGCTGAAAACCACATAAGTCTCATGTGAGAGAAATATCTCCAGGTCCTGTTTTAGCCATACATAAATAATTATACAAGATTAGAGAGCTTTCTTGAGATGTAATAAACCTATGTTGTGAATAATGCATGAGATCGATATGTTTGTCTATATGCAGAATTTTCTATATCCCACAATGTATGAGCTTCTGTAACATTTTTGAACATTAGAATATTGCTTATTCATATTGCTATGGACCTTTTGCCTTATATTTCTGGAAATAACTTGGTTAAATGTTCTCTTTAGTTAGACCATTTTATTTGTAAAAAAATTGTTTTCCCACCTCTCAGCAGGATGTTTCCCCCCCCCCCCCCCCTTCCAGGCCAGTATTATACTCCTCAAAGATGCCGGCCCAAGGCCTCAATGGTGGCCTCCAGTCCGCCAAGAACACGCTCCGCCTCATATGTGGCGCATGGTTCTTCAACCCTGCCCCCCCCCCCCCTCAGGCCGATCTGACTAAGTTTTCGCTTGTTAAATTTATTCAGCTGCGAAACCGCTGAGCACACACAATATTTATTATAAATGATTGTTTATTTCTATAAGCTACTTCATTAAGGGGTTAAACACACATAATGCCACTGACATTGCCTGGGAGGCAGCACATAGTATGTGACAGGATACAGCCTCTGAGCTTATGTTAGTGTATACAGATAATACAGACAATACTAAGGCAGCACATAGTATGTGACAGGATACAGCCTCTGTACTTATGTTTGTGTATACAGATAATACAGACAATACTAAGGCAGCACATAGTATGTGACAGGATACAGCCTCTATACTTATGTTTGTGTATACAGATAATACAGACAATACTAAGGCAGCACATAGTATGTGACAGGATACAGCCTCTGTACTTATGTTTGTGTATACAGATAATACAGACAATACTAAGGCAGCACATAGTATGTGACAGGATACAGCTTATGTACGTATGATTGTGTATACAGATAATACAGACAATACTAAGGCAGCACATAGTATGTGACAGGATACAGCCTCTGTACTTATGTTTGTATATACAGATAATACAGACAATACTAAGGCAGCACATAGTATGTGACAGGATACAGCCTCTGTACTTATGTTTGTGTATACAGATAATACAGAAAATACTAAGGCAGCACATAGTATGTGACAGGATACTGCCTCTGTACTTATGTTAGTGTATACAGATAATACAGACAATACTAATGCAGCACATAGTATGTGACAGGGTACAGCCTCTGTACTTATGTTTGTGTATACAGATAATACAGACAATACTAAGGCAGCACATAGTATGTGACAGGATACAGCCTCTGTACTTATGTTTGTGTATACAGATAATACAGACAATACTAAGGCAGCACATAGTATGTGACAGGATACAGCCTCTGTACTTATGTTTGTGTATACAGATAATACAGACAATACTAAGGCAGCACATAGTATGTGACAGGATACAGCCTCTGTACTTATGATTGTGTATACAGATAATACAGACAATACTAAGGCAGCACATAGTATGTGACAGGATACAGCTTATGTACTTATGATTGTGTATACAGATAATACAGACAATACTAAGGCAGCACATAGTATGTGACAGGATACAGCCTCTGTACTTATGTTTGTGTATACAGATAATACAGACAATACTAAGGCAGCACATAGTATGTGACAGGATACAGCCTCTGTACTTATGTTAGTGAGATAACACAGACAATACTAAGGTAGCACATAGTATGTGACAGGATACAGCCTCTGTACTTATGTTTGTGTATACAGATAATACAGACAATACTAAGGCAGCACATAGTATGTGACAGGATACTGCCTCTGTACTTATGTTAGTGTATACAGATAATACAGACAATACTAATGCAGCACATAGTATGTGACAGGATACAGCCTCTGTACTTATGTTTGTGTATACAGATAATACAGACAATACTAAGGCAGCACATAGTATGTGACAGGATACAGCCTCTGTACTTATGTTTGTGTATACAGATAATACAGACAATACTAAGGCAGCACATAGTATGTGACAGGATACAGCCTCTGTACTTATGATTGTGTATACAGATAATACAGACAATACTAAGGCAGCACATAGTATGTGACAGGATACAGCTTATGTACTTATGATTGTGTATACAGATAATACAGACAATACTAAGGCAGCACATAGTATGTGACAGGATACAGCCTCTGTACTTATGTTTGTGTATACAGATAATACAGACAATACTAAGGCAGCACATAGTATGTGACAGGATACAGCCTCTGTACTTATGTTAGTGAGATAACACAGACAATACTAAGGTAGCACATAGTATGTGACAGGATACAGCCTCTGTACTTATGTTTGTGTATACAGATAATACAGACAATACTAAGGCAGCACATAGTATGTGACAGGGTACAGTGGCTCCTGGAGGCTGCAGGGCATAGACAGAGGGAGCTTTGACCTCAGGAGGAAGAGGCCCTGTATGGGGTAGGAGGTGCTATAGGAGGAGCTGGAGGCAAAGTGTTAAAGAGGTGGGCTGAGCGGGAAAACCAGCAGATTGTTATGGTAGGAGTAGAGAAAACATCTGATGGTTTTTTCCTGTCCTGCAGCTGGAGCCCCTAAGGTAATTGCTTGTTCCTTCTAGTTGGAGGTCCAAGCACATTAGGGGTTTATCCCCCTCCTTAAGAGATTGGAGTCAGGGGAATCTTTCATATACTATTAATTTTGTGATTTAGTGTGGGCTGTGTATGCTGGGCAGGATTGTGTGATGCGTATATGATTTTCACTCTGCTGCATAGGAGAGTAGTATGGCTGGCTGCTTTCCCCTTCCCAGGCATAGGGGTTAATAGACTTTCAGCCCTGTAAGATTTTGCTTGTGCTACCCCCTTTTGATTTGAAATCACC